>NC_091456.1:174742869-174757869 GCF_027789765.1 Dendropsophus ebraccatus
ATCAGGGTAACGGACAAAAAGTAGTTAAAATGGATAAAAAACTAAATATGTGTGTTTGTATGAATATGAATATATATTCAAATTGTTCTTCAATATTGAAAAAATGTGTAAAATAACGAGAATAAAATGATCACTCAGAAAACTATTCAATATTGAGAAAATGGGGGGAAAAAAATAGGGAAAAAAATTCCTGGAAAATAGAAATTTAAAAAACAAAGCACACACATGGGCAAATACTAACATAATTCTTCTGTATCATTATTATGAAAGGGCTGTATATATATATATATATATATATATATATATATATATATATAAGAGAAGCTATGACCTACTGCTGCAATAATTTTTTTTATTACATTTTTTTTTGCATGGCAATTTTTTTTTAACCCAACACTCCCAACTTATCCTTAGGATTGCCCAAGTTGAAGGGGTGGGCTTAAGGGTCTGCCAGGAGGAGACTCATCCAAAATCAATATGTGCGGAGTTGGGTTGGATCGAATCTTCTTAAGTGCATTGGGGTAATCATGGGAATGTATCGAGAAGGGAACATGAAAACAAACAAGGGCCGTCATTATATTCTAATAGCAACAAGCCCTCTCCATACCGAATAAATATTCAACACCTCATTCCTCAACCCACGAAAAATCAATCCCAGCGCGCCCATGGCGGCCTAGCTGCAGCGTAGGAGAAGCCGCCTACTGTAGATATTTATATACTTATACTTAAATTTTCCAGCAAGGATCTTCTCTGCCATAGAAGGAACAGAACAAAGGAGATTTATCACCGCTGGACAATGCAAAGGGCAACTCCAGCTCCTACAGAAGCGTCTCAGCTTGGGGGGTAGAGGACAAGGGCGTCTGATCTACAAGACCCCAGACTCCAAGATTTTCGCCTGTTTAACCCAAAGCAAATGACCCCTGTTCTTCCTCTACAGGGCTGAAATTTCTATCAATAATTCATGGAAATGGCTTGTGTTCACCCTCTGGCTCCTCATTCGCACAATACCCTAAATCCATTGATACGGCTGTACAATAGGCTGACAAGCAGCACACAGCAATAGGATCACAGCAAATGGTTAAACAGCACGCTTACCGTGAGCCTGGGCTACTTATACCATATTATAGGGCTGGAAGATAAACTCGCAGCTCCGGACGCACTATTGCTAGGTTTTACCTAATGGTTGGGCCATAAAGGGAGCCTTTAAGTCAGAAAAAAAAGCTAGGGAGACCTGCGCATATGGGACATACCGCCATGTTATGGAAATCGTCCAACTAACACTGATATCTCTATTTACAGGGGACATAGCCATGTAGTGGGGACGCCAGCTATAGACTGGAGAACTTTCCAGGCCTGTGCAGGTTACTGAAGATACTGCTACATATTGTGGACACCTCAAATCCATCAGTACAGTTATTTGTATGTGCAAGGGTTAGGCCTAACTACAGAGGATCTAGAAGCACTTATAACACCTCCATATACTGAGGGTACTAATAACACCAGTAACCGCTCCATATACTTAGGATACTAATAACACCAGTAACACCTCCATATACTGAGGGTACTAATAACACTAGTAACACCTCCATATACTGAGGGTACTAATAACACTAGTAACACCTCCATATACTTAGGGTACTAATAACACCAGTAAGGCCTCAATATACAGAGGATACCTATAACACTAATAGCACCTTCATATACAGAGGGTGCTAATAACACTAGTAGCACCTCCATATATTGAGGATACTAATAACACCAGCACCACCTCCATATACTGAGGGTACTAATAACACTCGTAACACCTCCATATACTAAGGGTACTAATAACACCAGTAAGGCCTCAATATACAGAGGATACCTATAACACTAATAGCACCTTCATATACAGAGGGTGCTAATAACACTAGTAACACCTCCATATATTGAGGATACTAATAATACCAGTAACACCTCCATATACTGAGGGTACTAATAACACTCGTAACACCTCCATATACTAAGGGTACTAATAACACCAGTAAGGCCTCAATATACAGAGGATACCTATAACACTAATAGCACCTTCATATACAGAGGGTGCTAATAACACTAGTAGCACCACCGTATATATAGGATACTAATAACACCAGCACCACCTCCATATACTGAGGGTACTAATAACACTCGTAACACCTCCATATACTAAGGGTACTAATAACACCAGTAAGGACTCAATATACAGAGGATACCTATAACACTAATTGCACCTTCATATACAGAGGGTGCTAATAACACTAGTAACACCTCCATATATTGAGGATACTAATAATACCAGTAACACCTCCATATACTGAGGGTACTAATAACACTAGTAACACCTCCATATACTGAGGGTACTAATAACAATAGTAATAACACTAGTAACACCTTTATATACTGAGGGTACTAATAACAATAGTAAGGCCTCCATGTACTGAGGGTACTAATAACACCAGTAACACATCAATATACCGAGGGTAATAATAACACAAGTAACACTTCTATATACTGACCATACTTAAAACACTAGTACAACCTCCATATACTGAAGATATTAATAACAACAGTAACACCTCCATATACTGAGGGTACTAATAACACCAGTAACACGTCCATATACTCAGGATACTAATAGCACTAGTAAAACCTCCATATACTGAGGGATACTAATAACACTAGTAACACCTTTATATACTGAGGGTACTAATAACAATAGTAACGCCTCCATGTACTGAGGGTACTAATAACACCAGTAACACCTTCATATACTGTTTTAATAACACTAATAACACCTCCATATACTGAGGGTACTAATAACAACACTATTAACAGCTCCATATACCAAAGGTAATAATACCACAAGTAACACTTCTATATACTGACCATACTTATAATACTAATACCACCTCCATATACTGAGGGTACTAATAATACTACTAACACCTCCATATACTGAGGGTACTAATAACACCAGTAACACCTCCATATGCTGACCAAACTAATAACACTAGTAACATCTCCACATACTCAGGATACCAATAACACTAGTAACACCTCCATATACTGAGGGTACTAATAACACTAGTAACATCTCCATATACTGAGGGTTTTAATAACACTAGTAACATCTCCATATACTAAGGGTTTTAATAACACTTGTAACACCTCCATATACTGAGGATACTAATAACACTACTAACATCTCCATATACTAGGGGTTTTAATAACACTAGTAACACCTCCATATACTAAGGGTACTAATAACACTAGTAACACCTCCATATACTAAGGGTACTAATAACACTAGTAACACCTCCATATACTAAGGGTACTAATAACACTAGTAACACCTCCATATACTAAGGGCACTAATAACACTAGTAACACCTCTATATACTAAGGGTACTAATAACACTAGTAACACCTTCATATATTGAGGGTACTAATAACACTAGTAACACCTCCATATACTAAGGGTACCAATAACACTATTAACATCTCCAACACCTTCATATACTGAGGGTACTAATAACACTAGTAACACCTCCATATACTAAGGGTACTAATAACACTAGTAACACCTTAATATATTGAGGGTACTAATAACACTAGTAAAACCTCCATATACTAAGGGTACTAATAACACTAGTAACACCTCCATATACTAAGGGTACTAATAACACTATTAACATCTCCTTATACTGCAGATACTAATAACACCAGTAACTCTTCCATATACTGAGGATACTAATAACACTAGTAACACCTCCATATACTGAGGGTACTAATAACACTAGTAACACCTCCATATACTAAGGGTACTAATAACACTAATTTCACCTCCATATACTGAGGGTTACCAATAACACCAGTAACACCTCCATATACTAAGGGTACTAATAACACTAATTTCACCTCCATATACTGAGGGTTACCAATAACACTAGTAACACCTCCATATACTGAGGGTACTAATAACACCAGTTTCACCTCCATATACTGAGGGTTACCAATAACACTAGTAACACCTCCATATACTGAGGGTACTAATAACACTAGCAACATCTCCATATACTAAGGGTACTAATAACACTAGTAACACCTCTATATACTAAGGGTACTAATAACACTAGTAACACCTTCATATACTGAAGGTACTAATAACACTAGTAACACCTCCATATACTAAGGGTACTAATAACATTAGCTACACTAAGGATGATACTAATAACACCTCTGTGTACTAGGAATACTTGTGTTTACTAGTAATACCTCTATGGACTGGATTAAGTCCCCCTTACTAATAATACCGTGAACTGAGGATACTCTATATACTAAATGTAAACCCATTCACTAGTAATTGGTTGTTTCCCCTACTACTAATACCTCTATTAATGGGAATACATACAATGACTAGTAATCACTAGTAATCTCTATACAATGTGAATACTTTCATTTACTAGGGATACTTCCTTTTACAAGTAATACCTCTCTATATGTTGTGGATACTTCCATGTGTTAGGATACTATCATTTATCTAATACCTTTATTTACAGTGGATACTTCCATTTTCTAGTAATACTACGAACAATTAGATACTACCTCTGTAAACTAAGGATACTCCAGTGTATAAGGGACACTACAATTTACCAGTAACATCTCTAATTGCAGAGGATACTTCCATTAAATAGTAATACCTCTATATACTGTGAAGACGTCCATGCATTGGTGATATTACCATTAGCTAGTGATATTTCTATGTGTTGCAGATACTACCATTTGCTAGTTATTTTTCTATGCACTGGGGACACTACCATGTACTGGGGATGCTACCATGTACTGGGGGTACTACCATGTACTGGGGATACTACCATGTACTGGGGACGCTACCATGTACTGGGGATACTACCATGTACTGGGGACGCTACCATGTACTGGGGATACTACCATGTACTGGGGACACTACCAATGTACTGGGGATACTACCATTTGCTAGTGATGTTTTTATTTAAGAAACTAGCATGCACTGGGGATATTACCATATACTAGGGATACTCCAAATTACCAGTAATATGCCTATGCACTGGGGATATTACCATACACTAGAGATCCTTCAAATTACCAGTAATACCTCTATGCACAGGGGATATTACCATATACTAGGGATACTTCAAATTACCAGTAATACCTCCATGCACTGGGGATATTACCATATACTAGGGATACTTCAAACCTTTGACACAGTAATACCTCTATGCACTGGGGATATTACCATATCCTAGGGATACATCAAATGGCCAATAATATCTCTATGCACTGGGGATATTACCATGTACTGGGATACTTCAAATTACCAGTAATATCTTGATGCACTGGGGGTATTACCATGAACCGAGAATATTTTAATTTACCAATAATATTTCTATGCATGGGGATATTACCATGTACCAGGGATACTTCAAATGACCAATAATATCTCTATGCACTGGGAATACTACCATGTACTGGGGATACTTTAAATGACCAATAATATTGCTATGCACTGGGGATAATATCAGATACTGTAGATACTTCCAATATTACCTCCATATACCGTGGACACTTCCATGTTTACAGGATATGTCACTTCTATAAAGAGGGGGGGACATGGCGGCCGCTTTCTTATCGGCAGCAATTTGCCAGCAATGATGAATATCAGTGGCAGATAAGAAGCCCCTATAGTGCGCTGGCTCCATACGTGACCTGCATACAGCCCGGCTTCTTCTCCTTGTATCACTCAGGCCTCTTTTTTTTACAGGCTCGTAATTAAGTGGAAAAGGACAAACACTGCGAGTTTAATTGTCAAGTGCTGAGCCAGAGAATGCCAGCCACAAGTATATTACAGAGAGTGGACCGAGCATGTTATCGCCTTGTATAAAGGTCATTATTCCATGCAGGACTGTGACCTATACGCTGCATCCAGGAATTACTGTATTTGTAGTGTCTGGACGCCAACTGCAGCTAAAAATAACCCATTGATCCGGTGTATTTTTATTTAATCAATAACCAATGATTATCATTATGCAGGAGGCAGACAACTGTGAAGGGTTGTAGGGATGCATGAGGACATGGTGGAGATAGTGCCTATGAATAGTGGGCAGCAGTCCTCTCTATGAGGTTATGACATTGTCTGTGGATGTCATAGTGCATTGTTCTGTAGCCACTGTGCATTGTCCTATACTGCTCTTTTGTTCTCCATAGAAGCCATACAATCTGCAGGATCACTAGTCACACAATGATTTATCCTATGGATACATATATATATCTACCTCTACTAAGGTAATATATGCAGATCAGCCAGTCCACAACCATGCATGATCACAGGACAGAGATCTTTCTACTGCAGCACAACCTTTGGTGTTTTATTTTTAATCTTTTGCAGCAGCACCGTTCATAAGAAACCTTTGTTTTATTATTATTATTTTTATTTTGCATATTCTCATTTTTTTCCATGACAGTCCAGAAGGGACCCCCAGAACAATAGACGGATGCATATCACCCACTGACCACTAGGGGGAGGGCGAAGAGAAACACACAGAATTCACACGAACAATGTTAAGGGGGGAGTCTAAAATCAATTGAAAGCCCTGAGATTTTTTTTTTCTTTTTCCAGGTGTCCTCAGCACTCTGTCTAGCAACAATGTAACAAGCAAACCCTATGCTGAAGGATGGGATTCTAGAGAAAATACATGGAGTCTTTATATATAAAGAAAGCAATGACTCCATGTGTTTTCTCTAGAATCCCATTGTACTATAGTATAAGCTGCAAAAAAAATGCTGAATGTTGTCAGCGATTGAGGTAGCCTGTTGTTCTTCTCTACATCAAATACCCTATGGTATCTATATGATCAAACAAGACCCTATTCTTCGTCCTATATTACTGCCATATGCTGTGGATTTGGTTTTCCCCATTGAAGTTTATTTTAAAGATGTGCCAAAAATTTGCAGTCTATCTGCCACATAGGAACATAGTCAATGGAGAGAAAGCTACTTTACAAGCATGAGTCTAGTTTAAAGGATCAATTTTACAGAAAGCCATCATTGTCACAACCAGCCAACATGCAGACATGGTCTCTGCGGTGGTTATGGTGGGCACATTGTGTGGTAGTAGTGGTGGTGGTGTAGGTAGGTGGGCACTGCATCTATACAACTCACCTGCAAGCCTGAGAGCTGACATCCTCTGGAACTCAGGCTCCTGCAGCCATTTCCACATTCTTCGAAAAGTCTCCCTCCCAGATTTCAGTTTACTCCAAGGTTTGGGGTTCCTTAGCAGGTCTGATAGGGTACCCTGTGACCTACACAGAACCCTCTGGGCAAAGATAGCCTGGGGGATGCTGTACCTTTTCAGCTCTGCAGTGATTCTTTGGGCAACTTCTTTGGTATTAATTTCTTCCAATTGTCCAGAGTTACTGAGTTGGGATCCGGAGGAGGAGGGCGGCCTGTCACGGCTGGAAGTCAACACGGGCCCGTGAGATTGAGCATGGCCGGTGTGGTGCATCCCATTGATGTGGGACATCATGGCGGAAGGTGGAGTGCCAAGACCCCTGGAGAGGTGCTGCTCTCCTCTTGCCAGCATGGCAGTGTGGGCATCAAAGTTTGGACTGAGCATTTTCTCATGGCCAGGTGGTCCATAGTTATGGAGGCTCTGTTGAGTATTGTGGATGGAACCCAAACCATTCCCTAAAGAGGTTCCGGTCAAGGGGGATAAGCTTTGCCCCATGCCAGTCATGTCCTTGTAGGGGCTGTACAGGTTGTTCATGGCCGGGATCCCCCTGTCGTCCCTCATGAGGGTGAAGCTACCACTGACGTTACCGGACAGCCTCTGGTGGTGGTGGTGGTGGTGATGGGGATGATGATGGGGGTGATGGAATTTGTCGGACACTGTAGAGATAGGGGGCAAAGGCTGGAGAGGAGTTAAGGTGGTGTAGGTGCTGCTCATGCCCATCCCAGGGGGTGAGGAGTCACAGGGCATACTCATGGCATGGTGCAGAGGAATGGACAGTTCTGGCCGGTATTCCCCAGCCCCATCCAGGATGGAAGCCATACTGGAAACCATAGCTGACCTGGAAGATGGAACAGTGAGATCCTGGTGAATCCTTCGGTGATGGTGAGGGCTGTGGCTGCTCATCAGATCCTGCTCATGGCTGTTTCCACCATGCAAACCGCCAATACTGTCCATTGTCATCTCTGGGTTCATGGTGCAAGCATCCAGATCTTTGGTTAGGCATCTAAAGGCGTTATAGGCGGTCTTCATTCAGTCCATGGGTGGGTGTGGGGGACGGGGGTGAGTTTTAAGGCCTCTGGGTCGCTTAGAGGGTGAGTGGGTGTCAGGGTGAGTGGGTGTCAGAGTGCAGTGCTGAGTGCAGGTTGGGGGCAGGGGGCAGTGTGTGTGTGTGGATGCTGCTCAGCGAGCTCTATCAGACGGGCCAGTGCTGCTCCTGGCCATGTCCGAGCCCTCTCCTCCTCTTACGTCTTCTGTTTAGACAGCCGGAGCTGTCCAGAATGGGTTTGCTGAAAGCGCAACCTACCCCAACTGAGGAGGACCCCCGAGCGCCTTAACGGACAGCGCGCTCCTCCAATCAGCGGCCACACTGACGCGCCTCCAGCCAATCAGCGCTGCTAAGGGCGTGCTCTCCCGTTTCAAGGCCGGTTGAGAGGTCTCTTCACATTGCTCTAGTCTTGTAGAAGGGAAAGAAGCCAGGGAGGACTACTTAAAGATACAGTGTCCCTTTTTTTAATAGAAGCAAGTGATTTAAAGTGCACTTATCTGCAGTCCTTATATTGCACTCACACGTTTATTTGCACAAGTGATATTGGGGGCTGCTGGGTTCATGTATGTCAATGAGTATTGATTATGGATTCATGGTATGGAAATTTTTTAATGTGCATGGAAGGAAAATGTATATATATATATATATATATATATATATATATATATATTATATATATACACACACACCTTTACTTATACTGCATCTAAACCTCTGAATATATTAGACGTTCTCGGTCATCAATAGCAATGACATCCCTTCTCTGTGTCCATTGTCTTCTGGACTTAACAGGTTCCAGTAAGGATACACACAAAGTTGTGCAGGAGACAATATGGCCTCATTCAGATGGTAAACCTCCCAGTATGGAGCAGAACCCAGGAGCAATGTGGTGCATTGAGCAGGAGAAAGGCACACGAGCTGGGCTGAGGGGACAATGGGGGCTGCTCTGGGGCTTGGAGGTGACACAGGCTTCTCCAGCAGGTTGCTGTCCCCATGCTGGAGATTTGGGCTGGCTGAGGTTGCGCAGATGTTGCCTTTGTTTAAAGGCGCAGTAATTAAGCAAAGGGTGGACAGAAGTTTGAAAAGCGTGACCTATTTTCTTTTGATCAGCTGTCAAAGGAAGAGCAGGGGGTCTCCTTAAGACAGCCCCCTCCGACCACTTCCAGCTGTTATAGAAAACTTGGGGCAAGGAAAGAAGGAAACTGCAAGATCTCCAAACCACTGTCAGCCCCTCCAGTCCATTGTGAGGAGGGGGAGGGGGGGGGGGGGTACTCTTATATTGTGCACAGATATCAACGGCCACACGACAGTAAGAGCTATAGCATCTAATGTGTTTAGTCTACTATAGCAGTACATACTGTACATTGCTTCCTATACACAGGTACATCCTATATGCTTAACTCCAATGGGTACAAAGCATGGGCATATGCAGAAAAGATGATAAATGAACATCTAATCAATCAATAAATCAATCAATTTCACTATTCATCTATCTTACAGCTTTGTTTCTATTGGGTGGCTATATATATTTCTCTCTCTCTGTCTAAACTATCAGTGTATAATCATCTATCTAGCTACCCTTTCTACCTATCATCTATCTCCTTTCTATCTATCTATCTATCTATCTATCTCCTATCTATCTATCTATCTATCTATCTATCTATCTATCTCCTATCTATCTATTATCTATCTATCTATCTGTCTATCTATCTATCTCCTATCTATTTATCTATTTATCTATCTCCTATCCATCTATCTATCTATCTATCTGTCTCCTATCCATCTATCTATCTATCTATCTATCTATCTATCTCCTATCTATCTATCTATCTATCTATCTCCTATCTATCTATCTATCTATCTATCTATCTATCTATCTATCTATCTATCTATCTCCTATCTATCTATCTATCTATCTATCTCCTATCTATCTCCTATCTATTATCTATCTATCTATCTATCTGTCTAAACTCACTATATATATATATATATATATATATATATATATATATATATATATATATGTGTGTGTGTGTGTGTGTGTGTGTGTCTGTCTGTCTGTCTGTCAAAATATCTGTCTGACTTTCCATGCATCTTCTATTTATTTGTCTATGTATCCATCCAAACTGTGAGTCTGTTGATTTTATTATCCATTATTATTTTTACCTTCTATCTATCTATCTATCTATCTATTTTTTACACATAAAAATTTATACTATCCTGCATACTATATTTTAACTGTGTCAATAAGGAGCTGATGATATTCTCGTATCAGGTGTTACTCCCAGCTATTTTTTACACAGCACTATCTATACTGTGCTCTGCTTTTTTGTAATGTGCTAAACAGCATTGAAACCTATTTCTGGGAAAAGAATATACATATATATATATATATATATATATATATATATATATATATATATATATATATTCATTCACTTTCATACTTGAACCCTAAGTGCTATATCCAGGAGCCAGTAAGGGGCCAAGGTCTCATGGAAAGAAGTTTAAATATGAAAATATGATAAGCAAATCCAGTTAATATTGCAATATTATACTAGAGAAAAATAAATTTTATATATATATATATATATATATATATATATATATATTATCACTATCCCTTTCCACATGCTACTTCATGTTACATGTTATTTGCTTTCCCAGCTCCTCTACACATCATCTTCCCTCCTCACTACTTTATATTACAGGAGTCTAATTAAAAACCTGTGAGCTCTTAGAAAGGCTCTAAATAATTGAATACACAGTTAGGTGCAATAGTAAATCCATACAGCAGAAAGCCAGGGAGTCCTTCCAGACCTGTAATATTTTATGGTGTGAAATAAACCTAATTTAATTTTATATATATATATATATATATATATATATACACACACTGCAGTAATATTCCTGTCATTTACAGTGCACGATTATGCAGGAGGTCCCTAGCACCACCACCAATTATTGATTCATCTACTTAAAATGTAGCCAATGGCCATTCAATGAGCTTCTGTTGCTGCAGAATAAATACTATGGTAATCGCAAGATAGTTTTTTTTTTTATTTTCTGCTGATTTACACAATGCACTTTGAAGATATATATATATATATATATATATATATATATATATGAAAAAATATACAAAGTGATTGCATAAAATGCTAAAAATGAAGCAGCTGTAGATATATATATATATGTCAAAAAATAAATGTAGTATGTTAAGGTAAATGACTATATATATATATATATATATATATATATATATATATATAATGAATATAAGAAAATTATATTTTTTTTTATTTCTTTTTACTATAATTGAAGAAATAATTAGTATCCATTTATTGTAATGATTTTTTTGTATACATATATTTAATATAATTTAATAAAAAAGAGGAGGGTTGTGGAGCAGGTCCTAAGGCAATAAAGTTTATACTCCAAAGTTAATGCAGGAGACAAAGTAGTTTTAGGCTTCTACTATTTTATTTCTGTAACCCCCCAAAACCATCTGGCCTGTGAGTAGAAGCTATTGATCAGCAGCAGAATGTGTGCAGTGCAGACCCCATGCTAATCTATAGCGTTGCTGACAATCAGTATAGGCGGTGGGTTACATCTGTCTGTGCATCCTCCAGGCGGCTGCAGCATACACATAGTACAGGTCACCTTCTGGTAAGTCACCACCACCTTGGTCACTAGGAGCACAGAGGCTGCAGGGCACCTGGAGTTGCTGCATTTTATTCTATATTCTATATCATTATTTTTTTTTTTAGGAAAATGAGGCGGCTGCCTAGTACTAGTGTGTGTAGTATGGGATGTGCAAGGCCTCAGGCGCCTGGAATAAGCTGCAGATAATTGCACCATAGCCTGTGTATATGGGAGGCAGCAAGGTGTGCACTAGGAAACTTATAATAGCTAGAGAGATATAAGATAGATAGATAGATAGATAGATAGATAGATAGATAGATAGATAGGAGATAGATAGATAGATAGATAGATAGGAGATAGATAGATAGATAGATAGATAGATAGGAGACAGATAGATAGATAGGAGACAGATAGATAGATAGATAGATAGATAGATAGATAGATAGAAGATAGATAGGAGATAGATAGATAGATAGATAGATAGATAGATAGATAGATAGGAGATAGATAGATAGATAGATAGGAGATAGATAGATAGATAGATAGATAGATAGGAGATAGATAGATAGATAGATAGATAGATAGATAGGAGATAGATAGATAGATAGATAGATAGGAGACAGATAGATAGATAGATAGGAGACAGATAGATAGATAGATAGATAGATAGGAGACAGATAGATAGATAGATAGATAGATAGATAGATAGATAGGAGACAGATAGATAGATAGATAGATAGATAGATAGATAGATAGGAGATAGATAGATAGATAGATAGATAGATAGGAGATAGATAGATAGATAGATAGATAGATAGGAGACAGATAGATAGATAGATAGATAGATAGATAGATAGATATAGACAGATAGATAGATAGATAGATAGATAGATAGATAGATAGATAGATAGGAGAGAGATAAATTACAGCAAATTTGTACAAATAATAGAACCTTTCCTCGATTATAATAATTGTATTATACACCAGTGATTGCACACCTTATGGAACCTGGCAGGATTCATAGATTTTGTCTATCTATCTATCTATCTATCTATCTATCTATCTATCTATCTTCTATCTATCTTCTATCTATCTATCTATCTATCTATCCATCTATTATATATCTCCTATCTATCTATTTATCTATGTATCTATCTATCTATTATCTATCTCCTATCTATCTATCTATCTATCTATCTATCTCCTATCTATCTCCTATCTATCTATCTCCTATCTATCTATCTCCTATCTTTCTATCTATCTCCTATCTATCATCATCTATCTATCTATCTATCTATCTATCTATCTATCTCCTATCTATCTATCTATCTATCTATTATCTATCTCATATCTATCTATCTATCTATCTATCTATCTCCTATCTATCTATCTATCTATCTATCTATCTATCTCCTATCTATATCCTATCTATCTATCTATCTATCTATCTATCTATCTATCTATCTATCTCCTATCTATCATATATCTATCTATCTCCTATCTATCTATCTATCTATCTATCTATCTATCTATCTATCTATCTATCTCCTATCTATCATCTATCTATCTCCTATCTATCTATCTATCTATCTATCTATCTATCTATCTATCTATCTATCTATCTCCTATCTATCTTTCTATCTATCTATCTATCTATCTATCTATCTATCTATCTATCTCCTATCTATCTCCTGTCTATCTATCTATCTATCTATCTATCTATCTATCTATCTATCTATCTATCTTCTATCTATCTACCTATCTATCTATCTATCTATCTCCTATCTATCTATCTATCTATCTATCATCTATCTATCTATCTATTTATCTATCTATCTATCCATCTATCCCATGTGTCTTGCTGCAGACTGTGTCTTCTATCTCTCAGCTTCTGTAGGTGTAAGAATCCAGGTGATTGTCAGAACACCTGTAAAGAAGGTAACTTTTACAGGTAAGCTTTCATCGACTATATCATACATGTTCTCTATCTACTATTAGGGTATTGCAGTTTCTATAGCACAAGCCTACACTATGAAGGTGCAATGTACTACTTGTTGGAGGACTATGTCAGGGCCTCTACTTTAGGGTTATTGCAGATTCTAGACAACTACTGACCCTTATTGTAGGGGATCAGTGCCTACAAGCTTGGGTCACAGTCTCTATTGTCACAGTCTCTATTGTCTCTATCCTGCACATATGAGTGACTGTCAGATACTTTTTTATGTGTCTACTAGTAACTGTCCACCGTAGGGATATCATTTACCACCAATGCTACTTTATTAGTATAATCAAGAGTTTACTTAAAGGTTTACAATTATATTTCCACCTGTGGGTTATAGCTTCTTCTTGTAGGTTTAATACTTGTTCCCCTTTGGGATAGTGTTTCTACCAGTACTTGTAGGTTATTACAACTGCCCTGTGTGAGTCTATCAGAGTATACAGTTATTGTAGGTTTATAGGGTGTTGTATATTGGGATAGCTCTCTGTATGTCTCCATTCCTGGGGATCCCAGTATATTTATTATTACATCTCCACTCTTAGAATATTACTACATCTACAGGACTGCAGGATTCTACTATCTACTTGGACATTTTCCCCAATATTTCGCTCAGTGTCCACTTGTAGATAATAGATTTCCACCATTGAGATATCCCTTCATCTGCAGATAGCTTTGCTGTAGGATGACATGTATTTCGGGCTGGATGACATGTATTTCGGGCTGGATTACTCCATGTACTATTACAGCTATTTGCACAGTTACTGATACTGCTGTCTCCTCTTAAAGGTTTCTCACCCCTCCTTCATCCTCCTTGCTTCTACCTTAAAGGCTGGAGGAGGAGGAGGAGAGCAGCAACAGCAAACAGTGTTATTTCTGCCCCATTACCTGATGATCTATGTATCTATCTATCTATCTATCTATCTATCT
The DNA here is from genome assembly GCF_027789765.1 of Dendropsophus ebraccatus. Lineage (NCBI taxonomy): Eukaryota > Metazoa > Chordata > Amphibia > Anura > Hylidae > Dendropsophus > Dendropsophus ebraccatus. The sequence continues at coordinate 174,757,771 of NC_091456.1, forward strand.
ATCTATCTATCTCCTATCTATCTATCTATCTATCTATCTATCTTCTATCTATCTTTCTATCTATCTATCTATCTATCTATTATCTATCTATCTATCTAT